>NC_135744.1:32535000-32537500 GCF_041903045.1 Epinephelus lanceolatus
AGACTTTGCACTTAAAAAATCACAAGTAAAAATAATAGACATATTTAAAGTGATAATGTATTGCATCTAAAATCATCCGCCACGGTGTTGACATGGTAGCACATAATTAAATCTCAGCATGCTAAACTTTCACAATCACAGTCTTGAATTTCCACTTTGAAACTCAGAGTTAAAGAGCCATTTCATGGCGTCTCCCATGGAGAAAGTCAGGAACTTTCCAGCAGCAGTCTGGAAACGGCCGAGGTCTGGTGATGTCATTAAGGGAAAGGTTTTCAGCAGAGATGATTGGCCAGCTGTCAGGAGCAGTTTGTCCAGGGTCTTCTATCTGCACCACAGTTCCCATGAGCACCTTCTGCTGTCGTCAGCAGGTGTCGGATGGCACCTGTTGATGATTTAGACATCAGAAGTGGACATACTTCATAGCATGCCAACCATATATATAAAACACATATTCACAAGCACCAACATACAACATTCTCCCCAACATACACTCCTTCTCTTATATAAACACACACAAACACGTTTGCAATGAAATAGCTACAGAAGCATTAAAGCATTATTAGAAAAAGTACTGATAAATATAGTATGAAATATAGTAGAACCATTCATTGATTTAGAGAAGAGGCTCTCAAGTTTTTTCAGGCAAACATCCCTTAAAAGATACAGAATATACCAGGGACCCCCCTCATATATGCCTCTTTTTTTCTTTTTCTTTTTTTTTTTTTTAAAGATAGGCTATTTTTTGGGGCATTTTTCAGCCTGTATTTGACAGGACAGACAAATGTTAAAGGGGGGAGAGAGAGGGAGTGACATGCAGCAGAGGGCCACAGGCTGGAGTCAAGCTCGGGCCGTGGCGGCAACAGCCTTGTACATGGGGCGCCTGCTCTACCACTAAGCCACTGACATCCCATATATATGTCTCTTTGAATAATTTGACATAGCCTGTTTTTTTGCAATTCTAGTTATGTAAAAGAACAATGCAAGATTTGTTAAATTAAAACATAATCTATGTACAATTTTATATTTAAAGGTCCAGTGTGTAGGATTTAGGAGGATATATTGGTAGAAATGGAATATAATAGCCTATAATAAGTAAGTTTTCTTAGTGTGGAATCATCTGGAAATAAGAATCATAGTGTTTTTGTCACCACAGAATGAGCTGTTTATATCTATATAGGGAGTGGGCCTTCATCCAAGGAGTCCGTCATATTGCACTGTCATGTTTTTACGGTAGCCCAGAGCGGACAAACCAAACACTAACACCAGATGGGTCCATTTGCACTTTTACGTTCTTGCGTCAGCCAATGTAGTTAGCTGCTGAACAGTGCTGGAAAAACACTGATTTGACATGAAACTGCTTTATTCAGTGTTTTTACTGGTTTAACTCAGCAGGTTTGTTAGTTATGGAGAGGACTGGACCTCCACAGATAATTGGGCTCCCACTAAAAACCTCTTGAATGTCTGGATCTTACGTTATCAGAGTAAAAAGGTGAGCAAACATTAGCAGGTGCTGAGCTAATGGCCCATCTGCAATGAGCCGAGCATTGTGGGAAAAACTCATTTTTAATGTGAAACTGCTTTTTTCATTGTTTTTACTGGTTTTATTACCTTGTCCATTAGTTTTGAAGAGGAAGAAACCTCTGTGGATATCTCACCCCACTTAAAACCTCCTGAGCAATGAACAGTGAAGGAATCCTAACCAGGCGCATGGCAGACACTGGACCTTTTGAAATTATTAGTTTTTTCATTGAACTCTCAATACTTTTGTAAACATTAGTAAATAAATAAATATTTTATTTTCCCATGATAATAAGGTGAATCTGAAAACTTTTCATAAACCCCCAGTACAGTGCTGCAGACCCCACTTTGAGAATCACTGATTAAGAGGAGAAATGTAAGTGATAAATACGTAAACACACCTGTGCAAACACACTTCACATGCAGGTTTGGATACACACAAGCACATGCATATACACACACACATCCAGTTGGTGGTGGATTAGTAGCATTACTGATGCTGTGCTACAGTGGGTCTCTGTGCCTGACAGTAATGTAATAAAACTACCATCTCACTCCCACACAGACCTGCCTGTGCAGCAAAGCACTCTGGGTATAGTCACCACAGCCTCCCCCGAGATGCAACGTGAAACCACTGAAAACGGTCTTCTCTGCCTGCGCGCACACACACACACACACACACACACACACACACACACACACACTGCACTTGCTCACACAGAGGAAAAAGGGAGAGGAAATCTTTATGAATAAACAGATGAGAGTCCATTAGTTGTAATGTTATTATCCGGCTGTCTGAACTGTGACCTCGCTGAGGGTGTGTGTTTATGTGAGCTACACAGACAGTGAGTGATAGATGGTTTAGAGACCTATTTTAGTAGCCAGGAATATTTTTTCAAGAGACATTTTCAAAAGCAATACATCAGCCCTTTAGCCTTTTTTCAAGGATGACATGTTGGTCATCTGCCACCACCTATCTTAC